>NC_074679.1:25263033-25265533 GCF_029448725.1 Salvelinus fontinalis | reverse complement strand
TGTAACACCACCTTCAACCCAGCTCCAGGCTACAACAGTGCCCACACTGTTTGCTAGGTGGCAGGGTAAAAGGGGGGAGAAGAGTGGGGCTCCCTGGCCTGCATACAGTGTTAGTGGAACAGTGTTCCTCATGTTGCAGTCATCAGATCCCCTTCACTCCGTGACAGCTTTACAGCTTCCTGTTAGGACGGAGAGTGAGAGCTATGCTCGTCTCTAGACACGACACACCTCTCAGCACTTCCTGTCTAAGACCTTTCCTGATCCCTGCCTGCCCACCCACTGGATCCAGCTCTCAATCCAAACAGGCTCTCCATCTCACCAGCCATTAATACAAGGCCATGTTTTACTCAGACTTTTTATCCTACCCTGAGCCTTATTTTTGAAATCACACTACACTTAGCATACCAGGAAGTGTTTGTCTATTGATATGCCAGAGCCAACATAATGGTCTTTATACTCTGGTTAGGGAGTGCAGGGGGCACAGGGTTGTACTTTGGACACTTTCAGGAAAAGAAAAGTGGAGTTCCCCTCTGTCTCATATTGTAGAAGGACAGTAGCTACCTTACGAAGCTTGGATTACCCAATCCTTAACCACTGCTTATTTTGGTTCAACCGTGCCACTGTTATGCATACAGAGTCGAGGGATTGGGTGCTGCAAACTCATGTCCTGTCCTATACATTGCCTTCAGAAAGTATTCACACCCCTTGACATTTTCCAAGTTTTACATTTTCCAAGTTACAGCCTGAATTTAAAATGTATTTAATTTAGATTTTGTGTCCTACACACAATACCCCATAATATCAAAATGGAATAATGTTTTTTGAAATTTGTACAAATGTCTCGAGTCAATAACCCCTTTGTTATGGCAAGCCTAAATAAGTTCAGGAGTAAAAATGATCAATTAAGTCACATAATAAGTTGCATGAACTCACTCTGTGTGCAATAATTATCACGCCCTGACCTTAGTTCCTTGTTTATGTGTCTATTTTGGTTTGGTCAGGGCGTGAGTTGGGGTGGGCATTCTATGTTTTGTTCTATGTTTGTATTTCTAGGTGTTTGGCCTGGTGTGGTTCTCAATCAGAGGCAGCTGTCTATCATTGTCTCTGATTGAGAACCATACTTAGGTATCCTTTTCCCACCTGTGCTTGGTGGGTAGATGTTTTCTGTTTTGTGTATTGCACCTTGCAGAACTGTTCATTTGTTGTTTTGTTGTTTTGTTCAAGTGTTCGTATTTATTAAAAGTATTATGAATACTTACCACGCTGCACCTTGGTCCTCTTCTCCTTCTCCCGACGACGTTCGTTACAATAATAGTGTTTTTTATTTTTTCCCCATGATTTTTTAATGACTACTTCGTCTTTGTTTCCCACACATACAATTATCTGTAAGGTCCCTCAGTCAAACAGTGAATTTCAAACATTTCAACCACAAAGACCCGGGAGGTTTTCCAATACCTTGCAAACAAGGGCACCTATTGGTAGATGGGTAAAAAACAATGAATTACACTTTTGATGGTGTATCAATACACCCAGTCACTACAAAGATACATGGGTCCTTCCTAACTCAATTGCCAGAGAGGAAGGAAACATCTCAGGGATTTCACCATGAGGTCAATGGTGACTTTAAAACAGTTACAGAATTGAATGGTTGTGATAGCAGGAAACTGATAATGGAGCAACAACATTGTAGTTACTCCACAATACTGACTTAATTGACAGTGAAAAGAAGAAGCCTGTACGGAATTAAAATATTCCAAACAATGCGTCCTGTTTGCAACAAGGCACTCAAGTAATTGTACAAAAAATGTAATACAATTTTAGTAATGAATACAAAGTGTTATGTTTGGGGAAAATCCAATACAACACATTACTGAGTAAGACTCTCCATATTTTCAAGAGCAGTGGTGGCTGCATCATGTTATGCTTGTAATCGTTTAGGACTGGGGAGTTTTTCATGATAAAAAAGAAACGTAATGAAGCAAAGCACAGGCAAAATCCTAGAGAAAAACCTGGTTCAGTCTGCTTTTCACCAGACACTGGTAGATTAATTAACTTTTCAACAGGATAATAACCTAAAGCAGATGGTTATTTAATCGATTTGGAATTCAGGCTGTAACACAACAAAATGTGAAATAAGTAAATGGGTATGAATACTCTCTGAAGGCACTGTAATTGTCAATGGCAAAAAAATTCACAGATCTCCTGTTTGTAGGATACCAGGTTAGATCTGTGGCTGTTACAGAGGACTGGGAGAGAGTGTGAGGAAGGGTGGAATAAAGCAGTGTATGATTGATGACAGTGGAGACAATTGGTAATTACGTTTCTACTTAATGTCTTCCCTTGGGCCTTTAGGAAAGGAAATGCCACGAAGCTAATAAATAACTAATTGCCTCCTAAGAGAGAGAAATGTAATGGCTATCATGCGTATGAGAAGAATACTTTACAATCTTTGCATGCATTATGGTTTTGGTGGAAAGAGAATGAAATAGAATGAAATTGC